>NC_057808.1:250558696-250572925 GCF_018294505.1 Triticum aestivum | reverse complement strand
ACGGCCGGGGCGGATGGGTGGTGACATGGCGGCGCGGGGTTGGCTGTGGAGGCGGCGGCGGACATGTCCGTCGGCGGGAGAAGTGTCCGGCGGCGCGGAGAGGGTTTGATCTAGGGTTAGGGGTGGATTCATCCGCAAATTTCGGGGGAGATGGCCTATTCTCTACTATTAAAGGGGGATCCAACGTCGTGATGGTTCGACCTCGTTCGCTCCCCCGCCTCGATCTCTCCTTTCCACCCCACGTCAGAAAAAGCAGCGAGAAAAAAGAGGAAAAATAAAACAACCATGACCCCACGAACACCCGTCCCACGATCCAATCTCCCCCGACCCCTCGCCCTCGTTCCCGTTTCTGCACGTTCAATGCCCAAAGAACCCACACGTTCTCCACCTCCTCGCTCCCTCCCGCAAGCCCAAACCACTCCGTCCCTTTAATTTCCATCTATCCTTCCTACTACATCCACCACGGCCGCCACTGCCGCCGCCATCGCCCATCTCCCCCCTCCCTATCTCCACCACCGCGTCGTGCTTCACCGCGGTACATCCCAGCGCCGCTGCTGCTGCACCCCGCCCTCTCTCCAAGGCGATGGCGGTGATGGCGGAGGCCCGAAACCCGTTCTCCTCTGCAGCCCGCCAACACTGGAGATGGAAGACCACGACGGAAGCGGTCATGTGGTAGGATGTGTTGCGCGGGAGAATGCAACGGCGGGGAGCAGGGAGGTCGGGGTTGTCCGAGCTATGGTGGATGTCGAGGAGGAGGAGAAGTACGCACTTGGCAGCGTGGGCAGGGTGCTTGCCGGAATGCCACAAAGATGGGCGCCACCGTGCTCACCGGCGGTGTCAATTTGGCGGTCAACTCCAGCTGCGTCGCGGCTTCCGCGCTCTGCCTCTTCAGGCATGGCAATCTCATGGCGGTGGGTCTTGCTTCCGAGTATAATTTAGCTCTTCGTGTGTTGTGTGCCTTTTTGGTCTGCGATTTGAGTTTTGTTTTGAATTTTGGATAAATGATGCAGAATAGGGTGACCAAGGAGGTCCCCGTTGATTCCTTGATGGATCAGACGGGAATCTGTGGATATCTTCGTCAAAGGTGAGTTGCATGACATGCTTTACGGGTGTAGGTTTGATGGCATCTTGGCCCCTCACTGCTGACAGTACTTATTTGCTTCCAATGTTGTAGTGGATCCTTATAGTATGTTGATGATATGCATACTTTTCTGTTTGCTTTGTGATGTTCACATTTGAAACTGTATTAATATGTTGGAGCCCTGCTTTTTGCGTTGCAAGCCGAGGGGAATATGGTGTTCCTGCACATTGTGATGATTGTTTGCTTCAAATGGCTGGTGCGATCCATCTTTCGTGTACCACGGTATTACCTAAATTGCTGAATATATCTGGTGCATTTCTCTCTCTCTTGTTTAACATTTTTATTCTGTCTTCCACTGTATTACATTGCCTGAGACAGTCATGATTAAAACATGCAGTATAGGAATTGACGTAGCTGCATAACTGGGATTTGTGATTTTCTTTTCCAACTTCCAAATTCCTAATGTACTTGCACTCTGAAATTCCCGGGCAGAGTTGATGTGTGTCCATCTTTTCGCTCTGATTAACTTCACAGGTACATGTGGACATGCCCTACTGAGCTGATTGATGATTCTAATTTACATGAACGATCGTAGCAGAAAGGGAACAACAGGTCAAAAGAATGTGGTTTTCTCTCATGTTTGTTCATGCATGGCATGCTTCTCGTGATCTCTAATGGTGGTGTTGTTGTTTCTAACTTTATAATATTTTCTCTGCAAGGACCATGATATATTTCACATTCATATAGGCAGTTGACTTACATCCGATGAATGATATCGATTATTTTTTATATAGTTAATGGATAATTTATTTGTTTAGTTAGGATTACGCGGCCAAGATTTCACTTCAGATGATAGGCTATCACACAAGTGTCCTATTATGACCAACCCATGTTTTGAATGGAGACATCTTCTTACCGTTCCCATATCCTTCAGAGTTTTTTAGCTTGTGGGAGATGCAACAATGTTTCGGGAAAGGGGACAACACACATCTTTTCAATTTTGGGCAAGTACTATTCTGCTAAAATTATTTGACGTGTTGGCCTGCATGTGTTTTTGAATGAATTTGCAGAAGTTTTTGCGCTCAACAATATTTTTCCCGTTATAGTATTTTAGCTGCCTTTATTGGCATGCACATTCTTAACCAATTAGTATGCACATTCCTATTTTGCTTTCATAGTTACTATAGGTGCAATTGTCACAAAAGCGATGTAATAAGGCTGAACAATCAATTATAATTGCCATGAACTTGTTCAATACCTAGCATTGTTAGAATATTTTGTTATACACTCTTTTCGAGAATAAAACATTTGCTCCTTTTGAGTAATGTAATGTATGAACAGTTCATTTCGAAGGGAGCTAGAAGGGTGCGTAGTATCTGCTAGAGTGAGATAAAGCATGAGCAACACCTTCATTTTTTTTCAAACTACTAGCATATTAAGCTCTGCTCAATAATTAATATGATGACAAAGGTATGGTCCATTCTCTTTGTGCTTTAAACTGTATCCACTACCCAACTTAATTCATTTTGCTAGGCCATAAAGGCTTTACTTGCTTCTGAATCTTACGTCCACCTCTCGTTGGCATGAGTGGTGGCATGGTCTTCAGGGGTGAGCTTGGAGCCCAAGATTGATTATGAGGCTATAGCTTGGGTTTGATTTGTATCACTGCCAGATAATGTGATTTTTGCCAAGAAGAAGTCAGTTAGTTGTACTATGCTATTATTGGTGTGCATTTATATTAAAAAAAATTTTGTAACTCAAGTATGTTTCTTACTGGAGTCAACTAACATGAACACTGAACGTGTCAAAAATGAGCAGTGTATTGACTACCCATGTTGTAGACAAAGAAACATATACACACCATTCCTACATGGTGAGCATGAAGCCAAAACCATCCAGCCATCAGTCTGCTAGCCTTTTTTTAGGTAGTCCAGGTTCTGAGCGGGCCAAATAGGGTGATCATTTGTTCGTCTTCTTTGATTGTAGCCGTTAGTTTTCCGACTCTGATTGTCCGCCATGTCCCTACTCTGGTCTTCTCCCTAGATATTTGCAACAATAAGCCTTTGAGAGTTTTATTTGTCATTCATGTGCGTTCTATGGATTTGTCTATATCTGAAAAAAGGCAGGTGGTGTACATCTGAGTTAATCTGCCAAATTTGGTTGTATTTTACATTGAAAGGAGCAGATGATCCCTACCACACCTTTGAGTTATTCCAATTCATACATCTTATGTCCACTTCAGAATATTGATGCAGTACAGATATAATAAGACTTTGTAGAAGTAAACACTATCGGAGAAGTGCCATGGGGATAAGTTATTTGGGGGGAGATGAACAACAGAAGGAGGCACCACAGTCATGGTGGTGCCAACAAGCTTGGTTGAGACCAAGTAGGTGAAGCTGGTGCCATCGACAATCGAGGAGGCACTGGAAAAGTTGTTCTTGTTCGAGTAGCGTTCGGAAGGACCTGCAGGCCAGAGGTGGGAGCTTGGTTCTAGAGGTCGTGGGTTGGTCGGAAGAGGAGAGGGCTTGTGTAATTGCAAGAGCTTATGCACATGTCATATAGCTTATTGCATTTATAAATGTTCTGGACCATGGCGCACGGGCATCCAATAAAATATACATTTCAAGCGAAGTCAAATTTATTGTTTCGGGAATATTACATGTCTAATTTTATATATAAGTGTGATTTTTGACATGCATTATGTCTACACTATGAGATGACGAAAAGCTTAAGGAGCCGTGGCAACACACGGGCAGTCAACTAGTATAGGTAGAGGGAGCTAGGAGAGTCCAAATGAGGTGCGGTTTTCGCCCACACGATCACGATCCAACGACCAAGAGCATGGAGGGGGTTTGGATGGGCTCATGGGCTGTGGAGGAGGGGTGTTGGGCTGCAAAGAGAAATGGGCTTCAGGGTTACACGGTTAACCGTTGGGGCATCAAACGACCTCCAAATGGAACGAAATTTGACGGGCGGTCTACCGGTGATATACCAAGGCCACTCGGCAAATCTTGGCCCATTCCAAGAACGTCTTTCTCCCGCTCATGAAACAAGGTCTGAGAGGGGCGACGGCGCGTGCGAGAGTGTCGGGGCTCAGAACGGACAACGGAGAGAACTGGGAGGACCCGAACGGATGCAAGTTTTAAAAGACATGCAGATGAAATGCAGATGATGAGATGGCAAAATGCAACACGCAAGCAAATGACATGGCAACGACGGCGAATAACTGGAAGACACCTGGCGCATCGAATCCGGGGCGTTACAGCCGTAGCAGCACAGAGGTCCCGCCGGGCTGCCGAAGCATCATAGAGGTCCCGCCGTGCCGTCGATGTAACAGACTGGTTCGGCCGTGCCGTGGAAGCAGCAGAGATGTCTCACCGCGCCGTGGAAGCAGCAGAGATGTCTCACCGCGACGTGAATGCAGCAGAGGGGTCCTCCCGCGCCGCGGCGGCCTGGGAACATGTCTCGCGAGCAGGCAAGGACTCTCACAGGCGCATGCGTGCTATGCTCGATGACCTGATGGGTCGGATTTCCGGCTGAATAAAGTTGTAGGACGAGATGAATGCCTCATTTGAAAATGCTATCGGCGTCATCCGGGGGCCAGGGGAGGACAAGGCGAAGCTCCGCACCGAGCGCGACCTGCTGAGGGCGAAGATCGCTGGAAGAGCGAAGGAGCACGAGCAGACCACTGCCTTGTTGAAGAGGACGGGCATCATCGTCAAGAAACTTATGGACGAGAATGCAATGCTCCGCATCGAGTGTGAAAGGCTGGTGGGGGAATCCGTGGATGCTGCCAAGCAGCGTATTGAGGACATGAAAGAGATCATCGCCGCTCACAACGGGAGCTAGTCTTCGCGGCCTGCGGCGCATCATGTCTGCATCTTCCTTCTTCCACTACAAAAAATACACTTCCGTGATGATACGTGTTTGTCACAGTAGGTCGCGTTTTCTGTCATGCATGTACATCCATGACGATTTTATGACAGAATCAAGATAGTCATACATGTGTTGTCGTAGAAGTGTTCCATGACATTACCAAAATTATCATCACGGAAGTGTCCACTTCCATGACGATAAATCATGCGTCACAGAAGTGCTTTCGTCAAGGGTGACCGACACGTGGCATCCACCGTAACGGAACGCCGTTAAGCTATCGGGTCGGGTTTGGGATCCGATAACCCGTTAACAGCCCCGACCAATGGGGAATTTCCACGTGTAAAATCATCATTGGCTGGAGGAAACACGTGTCAGGTCCGCGTTGGCACAGGTGTCACTCATCCAATGGGCGAGACCCGCCTATGATATGTTGACACGTGGACCGGCCCATCAAGTTTAAATGGGCCGGCCCAACTAAAGGCCCACAAGATTTTGCGGACCATAATGGGCCGGCCCAGCAAAAGGCCCATGACATTTTGCGGACGATAATGGGCTGGCCCAGCTAAAGGCCCACAAGATTTTGCGGGCCATAATGGGCCGGCCCAGGTAAAGGCCCACAAGATTTTTGTGTGCCATAATGGGCCGGCCCAGGTAAAGGCCCACAAAATTCTTACGGACCATAATGGGCCGGCCCAGCTAAAGGCCCACTAGATTTCACCGAAATTAATGGGACGGCCTAGCTGTAGGCCCACAAGATTTTGAGGACCCTAGTAGGCCGGCCCATTAACCGGCTGCCATGTTTTGGGCCAAATGCCGGCCCATATTTGATCCGGTCCATTAGTGGCCTGCCACGTTCTGGGCCTAATAATGGCCCATATGAGATCCGGCCCGTTAAAAGCCTACCACGTTCTGGGCCAAATCACGGCCCAGATCAGGTCCGGCCCTTTAAGAGGCTTTGGGCTCAATTATGGCCCATATCAGATTCGGCCCGTCAACTGAACGCTATGCTTTTGGGCCCACTTGCTAAAGGCCCATTTAGTAATTCGGCCTGATATTAGTTTCGGCCTGTTAAGGTCCCGTTTAACATTTCAGCCCTATATTAATTTTGGCCTGTTAAAAGCCCGTCATATAGTTGGGCCTAACTACGGCCTGGTTTGCATCCGGCCTGCTCGCAGCCGATATCTGATTGGGCCAAACAAGGACCGAGACAATTTTGGCCTGTTAAAAGCCCGTGATTTGATTCGCACAATCATGGGCCGGGGTCCATTTCGGGCTGCTGCCGGCCCGTCAGCTGTTCGGCACGTTTCAGGCCCAACCTACTTCTCAGCCTCCTAAAAGCCCATTGAGTTTTCTTGCGAAAAGAGGGCCGGGGGTTACTCGGCGTATTAAAGGCCCAAATCTACTAGTGGGCCAGTTTACCTTTGGCCTTTTAACAGACCAAGATGACGGGGCCCATGATGCGGATCATACATCGTGATTGCATGACGGCTACCGTAATTTTACGGTTTGGCCGGTTTACTGCGAAGACGGGATATATATACAGTAAAATAACTGCAGCATCATGAATAAGAAAAAACCTAGACTATACAATAAATAAATTACGGCATATTACATCCACTGGGCATCAAACTTCGCCACTATGATAATAAAGCACAAGCAGACAGCAGATTACATACACTGGGCATCAAAGATCGCCACCAGTGCAAATAAACACGCCGACAAAATAATATACAAAACCGACAGCACTTCAATAGAGTTCAAGAAAGGTTAGCCCTGCTGGCGACCTGCAGCGCAAGCAGCTGAGCAAGATGATGAGACTGCACTTGTTCAACACTTATATCTTCCTCACTCTGAAAGATAAACAAGCAGACAGATGACAGGTTTTGCACATAAAAGTATCAGTGCTGACAATTCATCACATTTCTTACTGACGAATAAAGTGACACAGTTTAAAATTGCATTAACACAATATGGTATTGTTCAGGTCAAGACATGGCAGGAAATGACATTGTGAAGGAGTTGGCAGCTTCACGACACCACTGGATTACAGATCAAGAACTCATAAGTATCAATGGTTAGTGTGCTCTCAATTTATCCCATTTCAGATTGGCAAAATAAGATCACTTGCTCTGTATAGTTTAATTTACATGGTATGAAGAAGGAACTTGGTTGTACAACTGAAAACTTAAATTGAGAAGGACAAACTTTTGTTTATGAACTACATAATAAACTTTAAACATGCAATTTGATGCAAACACCAAAAATAAACAGCTGTTGCAGTCATGCCTAACCAAATATACACAACAAAGTTTGAAGGCTTGAGAAGGACAAACTTACATTACTGGTGAAGACAGGCTCTATAAAGCCCTTGTCCATGCTGATGGGGGGGCAATTCAAGAAGTTTACCACAGAATCTTCTTCATAAGCATTGCCTTTATTCTACATTTTGTTAAGAGTAAATATAGATGTGATAATATATGAAAAAACGGAGAATATTTAAGATAAGATGAAGAGTGATGCTACATAACCAAGTAGCTATAAATGTATGTGCAGCGATACAGGCAAAAGGCACAGCCAAGAGCAATGCACAACTAAACTTCTTCAGTACCAACCTTATGGTAAGAGTAAATATAGATCTGATGTGTAGAAAATGGAGGGCAAAGGAAAATAAGCTGCAGAGTGATGGTACATGAACAATTACCTGTCAATATAAGTACACTGATAAAGGACAGGATGTACTTACAAGAACAATGCAGAGCTAAAAAAATTCATTGGCATTGGATATATTCTACACTAATGTAACCATTCATACAGATCAGATAGTTTGGAGCAAACAATTGATAAGCAAGCTATCATGCATACTGCTGTCACATAATGAACCAGGTATGTATGCAAGTACAGTGATACAGGACAACATGTACTAACAAGAGCAAAGCAGCGGGCAGCATATTTGCGATATCCTGTCGTTCTTTTCAAACCGGAATTCTTCTTCGAGCAGATTTCCTGCAAAAAAGATCCGTAAGGCACATGCGGAAAAGTAGAAGTTCAAATTGTCATGTGATTTCATAGACAGTACCTCATCCTGGGAACGAGACCAGTGCATAACAGGGTTTTTTCATTCGATGTCTTCTAAATTTAGCACATGAGACTTCACCGGAAATTCGTTTATAGACTTGCCATCAAAGTGTGATTTCCTCAGGTAACACCGATACTACTGCAATGCTTCCTTGAAAAGCACAAGCAAGCTTTGCTCGTCATGACTATCCAGATTGACCCTCGCCTAGTTACAACAATGTAATGTAAATCATTGATGTGTTCAATCAGCAGAAAACAGGAAAATAATAACCATGAATAATAGCACTTACACGTAAGTTGGACAGGAAGATGTGAAATGGTGTTTGTCTTCACTATAATCCTCCCATGATGGGAATATATGCACGTAGTCCCTAACAACATTGAAAGCATTGTCTTTTAAACTGGGAATAAATGGAATGGGGTTCCAATCTACAGGAATTGGCCGTCTCTGCAGTTGGGATAGGTCTTCGGCCGGTGGACTTGCTGTACTTTTTGCTGGAGTGGGATTTTTCTGTGGTACGGCTGGTGCTATGGCAAATGAAATCGGTATACCTTTTGCTGGAGTGCAGGTCCTGTGTGGTGGGGCTAGTGGTGTGGCCAGTGAAGTATGGGTACAGTCTGCTGGAGTCGGTCCTACGTTTTGTGTCACTGGTTGTACAACTAATATAAGTGGGGCGCTGTCTGATTTCTCCAGCACCACCACGTTTTTCAAGGACTTTGCTGGTGCTCCTTCACGTTCGTCAATCACCCTCTTCCTTTTTGATGTCTGATGCACAAGAACAGCATTTGAGTGGAAAAACATGGTATGATGGCAGATGGAATATGTATTGATAATGGATGGGCATGGCATCTCGAGTTATATGATGAGTAAACTAAGCAGATGGCGGTGCAATAAATAGAAGAAATGCAAGACAACATATGCAAGATACGCGCAATCAATAAAACCTTGCCAAATTAGAACAGGCACCTTGATGGGTGAACAGGACATGCCATCTGCCTTTGACTCCTCGAGGTTAGAATAGTCATTAGGATGATATTCTGAACAAGAATCAACAGGTGGGGAGCGTATGAGTTTCATTGCATCCAGAATGGCACTCAATGCCTTGGTGCCAATTTTGTAAGTCATTGCAGTGTTCCACAATATTCTTCTGATGCGCGGATTCTGATATTCACTGTAATTCCGTATAATATCTGAGAACCATGAAAACATAAATAGTTGTGAGATTATCTTTGTAATGCAGATGATATTCTAATATAGGGGCGCCCCTGTAAACACTTGTGTGCTATCACTGGATTCTGATGAGAGAGCTCATGTGTGCTGTAATATGGTGCGTGCATTTATATAATCTGGCACAAGTACACAAAAAATAGGCTCCAGAAGTAAGGATAGTTGGCAGATGATAGGTTCATAATATACTGTATAGAGAGTTTATTGCCAAACCATGATAACAAGAGCACACAACAACTAGGCAGATCATAGTGTACATAACAGGGGTACACCATAACCATGATATATAAATCGGGAAAGTGGAACTGGCTTGAAAATACGGTGTTGTATTGCCGCTAGTAATTGAAAGCCTATCGATCATGTACAGGCCAGCTCTATCAGTTGTTGACTGCAGATGTCCCTGCGCCCCTTCCTGATAAGGAACATACTGTACGTACTAAATACAGAATAAACAAAGAGGAACATGTTAAAGAACAGAAGAGGAAGGATATTCTTGAGGTTCCGCTTCATTGCATACAATGTTGGTTGCCCACTCATGATGAATCACAGCGCCCAAAGAAATGCAATTCCATGTTGTCTCTCTATATGTGGCAATTTTGAACAAGAGTCATTAGGATCATATTCTGAACAAGAGTCAACAGGTGGGGAGCGTATGAGTTTCATTGCATCCAGAATGGCACTCAATGCCTTGGTGCCAGTTTTGTAAGCCATTGCAGTGTTTAGCTTCAAGAGTGGACTGTTGCTAGTGCGACACAAAGCAGCTACACAGATCATAGTGTAGATATAACGGGAAAACCTTAAGCATCAGAGTAAAATCAGCAAAGTGGAACTTGCTGGAATATATGTGCTAGTATTTCCGGTACGGCTAGAAAGGCTTCGGATACCAGCTCTCTTCAAGTGAAGGTGTGGTACTGTTAATATCAGTGTAACTCTCGGAGGCGACACAGCTCCCCGCATTTCCTTGCTATTCTTATAGGATTTAAGTGGGCAGGTGACTACAAATCCTATTCCTATGTTTACAAAATCCTACGAATCAATGAGGCTCAAAGTGTCCATCACAACCGACTGTATAGACCTCTACACTGCAAATGTCCCTGCTCATCTTCAGTACAAGGAACATACTGTACTACTATCATACTCCCTCCGTTCCAAAATATAAGTCTTGGTAGAGATTTCCACTATGGATCACATACAGATGTATCCAGATACATTTTAGAGTGTAGATTCACTCATTTTGCTCCATATGTAGTCCATGGTGGAATCTATACAAAGACTTGTATTTAGGAACGGAGAGAGTACATATTAAAGAAGAACGGAAGAGGAACATGGTAAAGAAGAGCAAGCAGATTTTGGATAATAAAATGTTGGTTACGCAGTGCCCACACATCATGAACCAGAGCGCATAAAGAATGCAACTCCCAGCTGTCTCTCAACCATTTCAGGCGGTTGGATGAAGATCCTACGTCTCCTAACCCATCTTCTTCCTCGTCTCTGATTCTTCCCATACAGAACACCGCACGGGCCGCCGGCCGGACCACCGGCCCCCCCACCGCCTGTGTTCCTCCGCCACCCCCACCCCCACCCCAACCCCCACCCGCATCGAGTTTTCTTCGTTCGGCGAGGCCCCACAACCACCCAAGCCCCTTCGTTCGCACCGGCGAACTCCGGCGAGCTCTGAAAAATCGACTGACCCAATTTTGAAATTTAGTCTACTGTGATTTAACTAGTGTGGAATATAAAAGGGGAAAACCATAAGCATTGGGAGTATAGTGTTGAGCGTGCCATGGCGGATCTGAAGGTGCAAACCGGACAAAGGCAACTTCGCAACCAAGACAAGAAATCAGAGTAAAGCAGTGGCGATCTATTTTCTTGCTGCGATAAATAAGTTGAGCAGATACGAAAGAGTACCGCCTCTGGTGCGGCGCCGTGTACGCATCTGCTGAGAATTTGACGGTGCTGCGATAGTGATGGCTGTCGGCGGGGTGGAACCAGATCTAGGAGGGTAGACGGTGGTGGCGAGACGGTCGTAGGAGCAGCGCCGGCAAGGTGGACGGCCGCGGGGATGAAGCGAGAGGACGGGATGCAAGGATCCTGGTCCGAAGCCGTGGATGAGAGAGGTCGATCTCTTGTAATGGACGACGGCGTCGGGGTATCAGCTCCGGCATGGTGGAGGAGGACGGCAGTGGATGGGGTGGTGGACGGCGGGGGACGGAGGAGGGTGGGGTGGCGAGGGTGTTTTGGCACCCACGGAGTACGAATGGGGAAAAGGGAGGTAGAGAGGAAGGGGGAACCATGTATTCAGGGCACGCTTGTCTCAAATGCGATGAAATTTACAAACTTAGCCCCCGTTTCAAATTTCTACAACATCACAGCAATATTAGTCGGTTGGGGATAGGATGGTAATCTCGCATACACCGAATATTTGCCGACGAGAGTTTGTTTTTGGCGCCTACCGTGTATGAATATGAATCGGGGAGGGAGTCGATTTCGGCCGAGGACACACTGTGTTTTGGTGCCCACCGTGTATGAATCTGGGTGAGAGGCGGTTACGTCACGTTTGGGTGAAATTACAAACCTACCCCTATCAAAACCTATAGAAATCCAGCAGATAGGCTTTGCGTGGCAGGGATAGGCAGTAGTAATTTCCATCTCACAGATTTTGGTTTCGTGCGGTTACTGCGACTTTCCCCGCTTCGTTCAAATTTTGCAGAGTGCACGTTTACTGTGCCAACTCAATTTGAATCCCGTTTGTATTCTATTTTTTTCGGGCGGGATCCATTTTCAATTGGAATTACATTCTATATACATCATTTTTTTATATATACTTTCAAAAGCACAACACCATTTATACATAAATATGGTTTACAAATGGCATGATCTCAGATTCATAAGGTTGTGTCCATCAATTTGGATTTTCAAATATTTGAAACCACTTTATGTTGAAATGCAACGTATGCATTCCTCGCTAACTGTCTCCAATTAATGTGTGTTTCATGCGGGTTTTTTTACTTCTCAAACATGTATAATGTGTTTCACACACGCAACATATAGTGTAATCCCGTTTAGACATTAATTGCATATAAACCATGCATTGTTCGTAATTAAAGAATCTATGGATCACCAATATTGATAAACTATATAACATTACATGTGTGCCCAAATTCAAATGAATATGCATGTTTGATACACCAATTTGCGTTATGATATTATCGATGTCGTGATCTCCAGTTTAAATATTTGAATCCCCTTTAATCCAGATATTCGTCTCATATAGCTATCACTCATGCTTATATAGGACTCTCTCTGGACCTATACGCGTTTATCGTCTCTCAAGTATCTCTCGTGCTACCTGTATGTCGACAATGATCTTTTATCTTCGTAACACACTGACGGTACTCTCTCCCTCGACCTTCATCACTCTATCTCTCTCTAAGTATATCTCGCTCCCTGCTATGTGTCTCTAACTATGATTCTCCATGTGGAATCTCTTTCTCTCACACAAACACAAAACTTTGTCTCCCGGGGTCTCATTTCTCTCTACTATTCCCATGTGTGCCACTAGCACACCCCTCATACAGAGATGTCTTTCGCTCCTTAGATATGAGAACCTACGACTCTTCCTCTTAAATATCTCTTTCTCACACACAAACACAAACTCTGTCTCCCAGGGTCTCATATTTCTCCATTGTTCTCTTATATGTCGCTCACACACACTCTCTCTCCCTATAGATATCTTGCTTTCCCTCATATGTCTCTCTAGCTATCACTCTCGTTGTGAAATATCTTTCTCTCTCGCAGACACAAAACTCCGTCTCTCGGGATCTCATTTCTCTCTGATATCTGTTTGTATGTGACTCACATGCACCCTCTCTCTATCTCTCTCACACCCACACACATAACTCAGCCTTCTGATCCACTCGACTCCTATCTCTAACGCACACTAGCTAGCATCTTTATCTTTCTATTTATCTGTTTCTCCATCAACCTTCTTTCTCTCCCTCACTCTTGATTCCTATCACGCACACTACATATGTTTCTCTCTACATGCAGTCAAGTGCCCTCTCACACACATATATAACTTCACCCTCTGAACCACCCGGCGGTCATCTCCAACACCCAAACTAGCGGATGTCCCTCTAGCTACCATCTCCATCTCTGTATCTATCTGTAGTTTCTCCGTCAACATTTCTTTCTCGCACGGAGTCTTGCTTCCTATCACCCACACTATATATGCCTCTCCATACATATGTATTTATAGGTTGATCTCTTTTGCACAATCGTTGTGCCTCCCTCCCTCTGCTCGCCATAGATGCATGCTCCAGCCCACGCCACTATCTCTTAAAGACAAAAACACATGCTCAATTGTCGGGCCTTCTTCCCTGCATCCTCACATGCATGCATATTGTCATACCGATCCGTCTCTCCCATGTCGTTGATCTTATGACTTATGTCTTCTTTCTTTTATCTCGATCATGCGCGCGCGCGCACACACACATCCCACGTATACATGTATACCTCTCACACATGCATGTTCAAGGTCTCTATGTCTCCATACGTAGTTAATTACCCTCAATCCTAACGCCACATCGAATCGTTCTCCTCTTTTGTGCACATAACTTCCGCCTGGATGGGTAAAACACACACTCACACTTAACAATCTCCTTCTAGCCCCCCCCCGCCTCTCACTCTTCCCCTATATCCCCGAAACCAATAAGACCATCCCTTTGTTTAATTCCCGCCTACATGCACCATCGATACATAGTAGTCTTCCTCGGTGTCTCTCGAACAAACACGTTCTCTCGATGTCGACTCCTCTCACGCGCACACACCTTCTCTTCCCTCTCTACGGGCATTTTCTCTCTCGCACCCCATCGTTGGTGGCCTCTGCCATACACATCACCTCTCTATGATGAAGCCATGCACACTTAAATTACATCCGCCACAGAGGACCCCGCGACACACACAC
>NC_057808.1:250539953-250558274 GCF_018294505.1 Triticum aestivum | reverse complement strand
CACACTAAGACTCCATCTCACAAACACATGCTCTAGGCGGAGCATTTGTTCCTACCACCCTTCATCCAACCTTACCCGTATGATAAACAATCACCTTTATTTACTTGCATAACATGGACAGATTCCACTTTACTTTAGTAGTCAGCAAACTTATCATCTGTACCCTTATAAAAAAACGAGTTGGCGATGATGGTGTGCTTGCCATCTTGTAATACAGACCGTATGATCTATATCTGACAGATAGAAAGGAAACTATGATAATTTTACAAAAGATACCCGCACCTCTCTCCACATCATTATCTCCCACAACCTCATTGCTCAGCAATTAAAAAATGAATAAGTCTCTGGAACAATCTAGCATGCATGGTGGCCGTTGCCGCCTGCCGGTGCCGTCCATCCCCATGCCTCCGCCCATTCCGACCACCAGTCACCACCACGCTCCACTCCTCCTTGCCTTATCTCTCATCTTTCATTTTTTCGATGACATTCTCGAGATACCAGTTTTCCGATAAAATTCTTGAGATATCATTAGTTTTTACACATGGGATTACTCCTGCATGGGTCAATCACAACAGGTGTTTTGTAAAAAATGCATATTGATGTTCCGTGCAATGCATGAGAATCTTGCTTGTAATTATATAACGCAAATCACGAGCAGGAAGTGACATTTTTTTGACACAACCACGTTAACATGGCCACGTAAATCACTAGCTAAAGTAAATACCATTATACTTATATCCCGATGCAAAAGGTTGAGTACATGTCCAAAGAGTAGAGTCGCACACACGCACTCTATCTCTCAGAATCTCTCTCACACACACACCAGTTATGTGACGCCCACTTAAGCAGACACGTATGTTACAATTTGTGCACCCGTGGGTACACGTGATGCTGCGCATTTATTTAAGCCGGAAGGTGAACCCAAATAGTAGCTGCATTCATTCCCCTCCCGCCGCCTCTTCTCTGGTCGCCGTCGCCCGGTAGCCATGGCCCGGCCGAAGGTAACAACTTACGCCATACTCCCGCCGGAGCGGCGCTTTAATATGGAAATTTTAGTGGTCATGCATGCATCTTTTTGTGCTAGCACTCCTATATAAGGGTTGACCGGTCGCTTCCCGCGGACGTGCGTGGGCGGTGGAAGAGGAAGGAGAAGGGAAGCGGGCTGTGGAGTGTGGAGTAACTTTTTTACCACAATTTCTTAGGAAACTGTGCAATAATTGAGTAGTTTTGCAAACTACCAGTACTACACCCGAAACGGTTCAAAACCTATACTCCCTTGCCAGCGTGCGCTTCCCGCGTGAAACGGTCAGTGTCGCCCTGGAGCGTCAGTGCCGCATTAATGCCCGGCCAGAGTGGAGGTGACCTCTCACTGGCGCCGGCTTTGAAGTGGCGCGACGGCCGAGAGAGCGCCGCTTCCCGGTGCAGGCGACTGCTCCGCGTCGAGACTGGCCATAGGCCCTGTTTGGATCCATGGGTTAGAGTTAGTTTGAGCTAGTTGGGGCTCAAATATCCCTAAAGTATCCAAGCATGGGTGTTTAAATTGGAGCAACTTGCACCGAACCCACCAAAAAAACTATCCCACCCAAGAGGTGCTAACTGGAGATAGTTCTCATTGGGACCACTGAAAAATCACTTTTCTCTCTCCATCAAGTGCATTTATTGTCAATCTAACCCTGTCACCCAAACACCTCTTTGGCTACAGTTAGTTCAGGGTTAGTCATGAGTTAATCTAACCTCTAGCTAAGTTAGAGTATCAAACAGGAGCAGTATAGGAAATGCAAGTTGCTCAAAGCATACAGTCAAATTCGAACGTGAAAGGATTTTTTTTCTTTTTGAAAACGGAACGTGAAAGGAATTTTCTTTAGAATGCTCTTGGCATGTCGCTAACATGTGATGAGTTAACTGACCTCAATAGACGGCAAAAATGCCAGCCCGCCGCACTTTGATAGAGACGAGGAGGGAGAAGCGATACAGGCTGCTGGATTACTAGAGATAGGTGTCGCACGGAAGCCAAGAAATATCGTGATAGCGTGGGTTAGCCATGTACTAGTATGATGTAACTACACTGGGCTGCCGTGTTTCGTACTCTTCCAGTCCACTGCGGAGATGATTGGTTGATTTTATATCGCTAAATAATATTAAATATTATGAGTGCAGACGCTCCACCATGAGGTTCCTTGCTCCTTCTCGGTCGTCGGGAATCTATGTTCTTCCACTCTACTTTTTTTTACGTGAGCTTTGTTCATCCTTTTGCCAACACGCGAGGCATCTAGCATCAAGGTGCACGTGTTATGCAAGGATCGTTCCATCTATATGAAGAACACGTGGGACTGGAACTACGAGACGGACATGTACCCAGGAGTGGACGTACGAACCTGAGTAATGTAGCGCAGTAAGTGAAGTAGAAAGGCACAAATGGTATGAACATGCGTGGCATATAGGGTGTGTTTGGTTGCGTTCTCGTCTCAGCATAGTTGTTCCCTCTTCATGCATGCTCAACTCAACACCCCTCTTCATGCATGCTCTCTTCATGCATGCTTCTAGTGTATTTGTGCTAAACTAGTGTGGACTCATGCACCCTCCATACACTCTACCAAACACCCAAAAGTAGGTCGAGAAGGGAACTCTTGGGCGGCATTTGTCTCTTACTACGTACTACCACTAAATGTTGTACGTGCAATGCACGGTGATGTTATGGAGTACGTGCCTAAGTACTCTACTACTACTCCCTACGTTCCTAAATGTAAGTCTTTTTAGAGATTTCATTGCAGACTACATTCGCATGTATATAGACACACTTTAGAGTGTAGATTCACTCGTTTTGCTCCGTATGTAGTCCTCAGTGAAATCTCTAGAAATACTTATTTTTAGGAACGGAGGGAGTACTATATTAGTTGGAGGCACATATTAACTTTTATATTTGTTTACGTGTATGCCCCGAGACCTTCCAACTAGACGTGTCGTTCTCTCCAGGTCGCACTTTGTATCGTTCATACCACTAAGTACTACTACATGTGGTCTCCGACCCAGAAGTGGAAGAAGTGGAGACGCTCTACCACGCTATTTTTTTTACGCTGGGCTCTACCACGTTGTTCATGTCCCACTCCTTTTGCTGACGTGTGGGACATCCAGCACGTGCCGTGTTTGGCACCCTTCGTCGTAAGAGTTGAAACGCTAGCATTCATCAGAAATAAAAAATAATTATAAATCAGCAGTGATACTATTTTTTTAGAACCAATCAGCAGTGATACTATACCACGCGGTTTCCTTGCTCCTCGATATCGGAAAGAATACTTCCGTTCGCCAACATGTGGGACGTCGACCATCCTGGTCCACTTGCCATGCACGCAGAACTCCAAGGGAGAGTCAGCCAGGTCGTCACGCCGCAGTAACAATGACTAATGAGCCGTCAAATCACATGCCCACTTCCCACTTTGAAGTTGCTCGGACGAAGGAACCATCATGACTTCGTTGAATTTCGCTTCTTGAAGAAAACTACTGTACCAGCAGTACTGCTAGCTACAGTAGTTACTCCAACAGAGGCCTCCTTTCGTTCATAGGATAGGAATTTTATAGGAATATGAAAATCATAGGAACTGAGATGACATGCATCTCAATTCCTATAGAGAAAGAGATGCCATTTGATGCATAGGATAGGAATTTTTCCATTTAGTCTAGGCTAATGTACTGGTAATTTGCTCTAAAAACTACAGTAGTAACTAGTAGTACTGGTACTTGCTCGTACTCAGACACAGACACACACACTAACTACTAGTACTACTACTTCTCACATGCTGGCCAGACGCTGTCATTCTCCTTCCCGGCTTTGTCGGCGAAACCCCACCGTGCTTGGATCTCCGCCGACCTCTCCGCAGAAGCGCGTGCATCCTTTTCTTTCTTGCGGCGGCGGGCCTCTCTTTTCTTGAGTGCTTTCTGACTTTTCCGCTCCCTCTGTGCGGCTTTGGCCACCTCTTGCTCTACCGCCCATTCGGCCTTGGCATCTTCAAATTCCTCCCACATAGTTGTGAGGTCGCGAGCGGCGATGAACTCGACACGGCGGGATGTCATCGCTTCCCTACCATTTTGTGTGCGGTCGTGGGCGGCGAGGAACTCGGCGCAGCGGGATGCCATCGCTGCCTTACCGGTTAGTGTGCGGCGCGGTGGCATGAACGATGCTTGGTGAGAGCTCTGGGGAGGAGTGGTCGGACAACCGTATAGTGCATTGGTTTGTGAAGAGCTCAAGGACAGAAGACGAAGGAAATTTGGATTCCCCTTCAATCCTGGTCATTTATTCCCGAGTAAAATGCATTGGCGGTCATCGAACTTGTCTTGATAGCTCACTTTGATCATTGTATACGAGATATGGTGATTATACGGTCACTGGCTCAGCGTATAGCTCCGTATTTGTCTGGTTGACCAGTCAAACAGTCCGCATGCACCTCATCAGCTCGTGTTATTTATCTATCTACGCGGGCCTACCTGTCAATGGAGAAAGAAATACTGTAAAAACCAAAATTATGCGTATGTGGGGAATCAAACCACGGACTCGTCGCTGCAACGCACCCTCGTCAGCCAAATGAAAATGAAATACTTCGCGTCAGACACTCACGCTCACGCTGTCAAAGCATGCTAATGCATGCACGTCGCCCTCTAAATCAAAGTCCTGCTCATGGCGCAATGCAAACGGCGAGCCCATCACCTGCGCGCCCCGGCGGTGCCTGACATTACTGTTTAGATGTTTGATGGAGGCCTACGCGAACGCCGAGCATGCATTCACCTGGCTCAACACCAACGGTCATACTCGGAGCGCCTTGCTCATGTATATCGTCCATCACAACGACAATCTATAAAACAGCCTAGCTAGAGAGGATACTATGGTAGTATGGTACGGAGTATGTACTATCGTGAGCGACCGATCTTAGTGCCACTGCACACCGAAACCCCTTCCATCGCTAGCGCGCGCTTCTCGCCTGAAACAGTCACCGTCTCTCCAGAATGTCAATGCCGCATTCACCGGACTTAACTGCAGGTGCAATTGGTGTGTCACTGACATGCGGGTCGGATGCCCGTTGGGCCCACATGTCAATAACCCAACGCATCTGCAGTTAAGTCACTGAAGCAGCATCCGCATTCACGCCCGACGAACCTACTCCGGCGCCAGTTGTCCATCCGTCTGCCGCGGCTCATTGCCATTCGCCCGCTATATTAACTTGAGCCCCAGCTCCCAGCCATAGCCAAAGACCCACACTTATTCTCCTCCAGTCCCTTCCTTCTGTCGGCACCACTCCAACCATGGCCTCCTAGCGCTCCGAACCTCTCTTGGACGTACTGCCGCAGGAGCAGACGAGGGACATCGGCGGCTCCGCTCCGGGCGCGCTCCAAAGCTCTCTTCGATGTACTGTCACAGGAGCAAACGAAGGAGATCGCCGGCACCCACCCCCCCAGCCGCCCTCCGCCGCCACGACCACGAAGCCGGCGCACGTGCGCGGGCGCAGCCGGCAGCGAGGAAGAGTAGTACACGGTAGGTCGCCGCCGCTCTGGTCCCAGGAAGGCCACCGCTACTCCACTCAGTTGACGCCAAGCTTGGTGGGGTAAACATCGGCGGCCGATTAGCCGCTTGACAGCGACGTGGAGGCGGAAATCTTCAGAACCTTGTGCTCCGGAGGAGGAGGTTATCGAGGCGGATGAGGAGGAGGCAAAGGCAATGGCCGGCTTTCTCGGGTTCATGGCCGGACATGGTGGTCGGGCGCCGGTGATCGTTTAGATTAGGTTTACAGTAGGTTTTAGTACGGTTTGTGCGAAATATGTAATGAATTTCGTCCAATTTGTAGGAAAAGTTTTCAAAATGTAATGAATTTCATCCGGTTAATTTGAAATTTGCTTTGTTTGCACGAATTTCGTCCGTTTAGTTCATATAGTTGTCGAAAGGTATGCGGGCAGCATCAGATGGCATCCATCAGTGTCCTCGGACAGATGCCGGTGTAAATTTGTGGGCCAACACTGGAGATGCCCTAACTATCATGCTATAATCGCTAACAGTCCTCCATTATTTGGCAGGGAACAGTTATCCCTCGATCAAAATCAGATCTGCGGTGTTTCGCACTCCTCCCGCGTAAGAGTGTAAACTCTTGCTTACATAAAAATGGAGCAAGTGGATGGCACTGTAGCACGTCATATCACTCGAACTAGCCCGCCTAACGAGCGGGAAAGCACCGCCCTCGTCATTTTGTTCTGGATTTCCATCGATCGATCGCGCAAAAATGTTACGCTTCGCAAGTTCTAAAGGAAAAGGCGGCACACTTACGACTCGTACGTGTCGCACCCCCGACAGTCCGACTCGCACGCCGCTCACCAGAGGGGACACGCGTTGTCTTGCAATTTCACTGACATGTGGGACCGTAATTGAATAAACCGTCGATAGCCGAAATCTAATCGCTCGGCGGGCGTCGGCTGAGAAGAGAGAAACAGGGGAGGGAGAAGAGATCGCCCGCCCGCCGCGCACGGACTCCAAGAAATATATGGTGATAATGTGAGGTGGGCCATGCTGGAGTCCGGACCGCTTCCGGAGCCCGCTCTCACCGCCCTGGCCCCTCAAGACGCCAGCTGCCCGCCACATGCATGCATAGCAAGTAGTACTCCTTATGTGGAGGAGAGAGAGGCATTAACAAAGTCAAGGAGTGGGCTCTGCAAGAGCCCGTCTCTACATGTGCTCCTAGGTATAAAAAATAATTCTAAAAAAAGGCATAAAAAACAATTGTGTCTAAAAAAAGAAAGGTAAAAAACATTTGAGAGGAAATAGATAGAGAGAAAGTGAGAAAAAGTTGTAACCTAGGCATTACATGAGGAAGGAGGGAGTGGTGCACATGCCAAGTTCACTGGGCTGCCGTGTTTCACACTCCTCCGTCGTAACAGTGGAGACAATAGCTTTCATCAAAAATGAACAATGAATACTCGTTGCTCGTCCTCTATATCGGAAAGAATACTTTCATTCACCGACATGTGGGACGTCGACCATCCTGGTCCACCTGCCATGCACAAAATTATCCTGGTCTACCTCGGTCGTATCGCAGGCCCAACCTTTCCCACTGTAAGTTGTTAGGACGAAGGAACCATCATGACTTCGTTGAATTCCGCTTCTTCAAGAAAAATTATTGTACCCGCAATACTGCTACCACACGCGAAGACTGGACGACACTGTACCACGTCATATCACTGAAACCCACTAGGCCAAACTAGCCCGCCTAGGTCATCTATTTTGGAACGAAGGGAGTACGTCTCCGCACTGCTATGATTTTGTGTTGCACGTTCTCTGTACTTTTGCTACGATTTTCCTACCCTATGAACCAAATGAGGCCTGAATGTATCCGTGTCGACTATTGTCTGATCGTTCGCTAAGCCTACAATTTTAGGAGCTAGGGCTATTGGTCGATCGACGAGGGATAAGTATAAGCGTACCACGAGCTCATCAGCCCCAACGTTTCTCTTCGGTGAGTGTTTTGCAAGTACTATAGCTCGCACAGTAGCTAGCCTACTAACACCAAGAATCATCAGCAAGCCCTGCTGATATGATAAACAGTTCAAACTTACATCTAAGCATGCCATATATTACATCAAAAGCTGGTGAGGATACATCTGTTTCCATAACTCGGAGAGGGTTCGCATGATTCACTATCAAACAAAAGTAGCAAGTACCGCCCACACAAGACAGCGCACTAGCCCTAAGATGGTTTGATAACACGCATCATTCTGGTAATTAAACACAGGGCAATGCAAACTACCCTGAAGGATTAGCGCGACCAACTATTTCTTGTCATCGATCTCTCGGGCAATGACCACAGCACGGACAGCTGCATGGGAATCGATTTCTGGGGCGATGTCCACAGGACTGACCGCGACATCGAAATCGATCTCTGGGGCGCTGTCCACAAGATGGACAGCGGCATCAGAATCGATCTCCGGGGCGATGCCAACAGGACGGGTCGTGACATCGGAATCATCAAGGACGTCCACCGGCACCTGCACAACCCTAACATATTAGCAAGCACATTTCAAATAATCAAAAACCACAACTATGGTAATAAGCCATTATTTTTTACCTTGTGCAGCTCACCGGGGGATCTCATCCCTCCGGGGGCCATCTCCTCGTCCTCGATGGGGGCCATCACCTTGCCAGGGAAATACTGCTTCTCAACGGCGACTATCTCCTCAAACACGGCCTTGAGCCTCGCATAGGTGGCCATCAGAGTTCCTGGGGTAGGCATGGTGGGGCCCTTGTTGTTCTTCCAACTTTCTTTGAGGAGTTCGTCCGCCAACGTCGTCAACTCTTTGGCCAGTGCTTGTTTCTTGGAGTTCTTCGTCACCATGGGTTGGCCCGCCAACATGGTTAACTCGTTGGTCGGTGCTCGCTTCCTGGAGATCGATGTCTCCAGTGGGTTGTCTGCTGGCAACTCTTTGCCTAGTGCTCCAGGATCCATCAATGAACTGACAAACAAAAAGCAATCGAAAGGAAACCACAATCGCAATGAAAACGGGAAAAGCATAGGATGTGAGAATCGGTCGGTGCTTCGCAAAAAGAAGATTCTTGGAATGAAAATATAGTAGCATAACTGATTCGCCCACCTTTCCTTCATCGGTACAGAAGAAAAATGGCAGAAGTGAGTAGCCTGGAGTGAGTTTTTCTTCAAGAAAGGGAAGAAAGGGCTTGAACGAGCGTTCCAATGAAATGATGGTTGCTTCGTCCAGTCCAACTTGGAGGCCACCTTACCACTGCTGGTAAAGGTGTGGGTTTTGTGATATGACGGGTCATGACGGCCACACCGGGGTGACAGGTGAGTCTCGACTGTAGCACCTCGCTGTGATTTGGTGGATGGCACGCGGGCCCGGATGCTTTGAAATGTCCCGCATGTAGATAGAGCGGCTAGTCATATAGGAGTGCTCAATATTGTGCACCGCGACCAAGGCGGAGAGGAAAACGAGAGAACTACGTAATTAATGCATGAGTTTAATTAGGGTAGTTTTGTAAAGTACGAGATACATTCCTCCAATCGCAAAATGCCTTGGTTCATGAGATTTGAGATTTGAGCCCTATAAACCGGAAGGGAGGGAGTACTGCACGCGGTGTAGTCTAGTCACTTGTTGAAATCTCTAGAAAGGCAAATACTCCTTTCTGGTTTATAGGGCTATACTACTCCCTCCGTCTAGGTGTGTAAGTCATCTTACGAAAACCAAATAGTCCCAAAACACTTAGGCACGGTGCATTAACTTCTTCCTTGTTTCTTGTTTCTTGACATATCAACCAATAAGAGATGAGAGGTGTGCATGCTTTTAATGACTTGCAATGGCTAGTTCATTGCATGCAATGCTATTAATTAGCAAATAAACATTGGTGACCCCATGAGGAAACAGTGCTAAGCGCGTGGACCTATGCAGAATGAGTATCAACCAATGGATGATGGAGTTTAATTGTTAAACAAGTAGCAATTTTGTCTCATGCAAGAGCCTGGCTAGTATATGCGTGCTCCAAGGCACCGCACCACGCGAGCGTTCGCAACTGCCACGTTCGGGTTGCGCTTGGCTGTTCGCCTCTTCGAGAAGACGAACAATGATGTTACTCCTACTTCTACAGTATCGAATCCACTGCTGCATATCCGTCCACCTCGTGCGGGAGGGATAGCGTGTAGCGAAAGCTTCTACTTACTTCTCCTGCCTTTGCGTCTATGACAGGTGGGCCCAACAGGTGGTTGGCCCTCCTGTCATGCAGCCAAAGGCAGGTGCAGTTAAGGCACCGGAGCTCAGTCCGCGAGGGAGAGGGTGTTGTAGTAATCAAATTTCTCGGTCTTGTACAAGTTGACGCGACACATCAAAGCACTGCACTCGATATAAGTCTTTTTACACATTTCAAATGGACAACTTCGTATGTAGACATATTCTGCTTCGTATGTAGTCTATTGCAATCTCTAAAAAGACTTATATTTGGAAACGGAGGGAGTACAATGCATGCATGCATGCCGTGACTTTCCTTTTGATACTTGCATGTGTTGATTTGATGCACCTTGCCAAATTTTGACTATAAATTTAACTAACCAAATTTTCATGCATGTCACAAAAAATTACGGGGCTGTTTGGATTGTGACTATGTTTGTCTTATGTTGCCACATTATTTTTCCCACACTTGCCACACTTGCCTAACCTGAGTTGCTCAAATTGTTAGACACACTTTGGCTTGCCTAAGGGAATCTTGCCACAATTTTTGTGTCTATGACATGTGGGGCTCACTGCTAATAAAAAAATTCTTGTCTTAGGTGTGGCTAATAAAAAAGACTTATATTTAGGAACGGAGGGAGTAGAAAATATAAATAATAATGCATGTTGGGGAAACCCATGTTTCCGCTAATTTTAGCCGTGGGCTTGTTCACAATTTTTACGAGGGGGTGGTTGTTCATTTAATGGAGGGACTTGTAGTACCAGACTTGAACGATACAAAGTGCGACCTGGCACACCGTAACACCACTTGGAACAAGCGGGTAGCTATCTCAAAAAACAATCAACAACTAAAAAAACCGCGACCTGGCATGTAGTAGTACACAATTTTAAACGATTGTTTTGATGGAGTGAAAAAGGAAAACTACCCCACTACGTATATATAGGCTGGAGCCTCCGCACTTGCTTGCTAGGGTTGCTCTATTCACACACTCTCATCCTCTCCAGATCTAAACAAGATAGGGGTAGTAACACTGTCTTTCTCCCTTCAAAAAACACTGGCTTTCTATCCTCACCGCTGGTTACAGATCCGGACGTATCCCCCTCCGCCGGTGAAGGGGAGGACGGGCAGTGTTTAGGCCGTCGTCGATAGCGAGGGAGGAGACCCACTGCCGGCCGCACCGTTATCTCTGGCCGAGCGCCGGCGCGGGAGGTCCTCCGATCCCTTCGTCGTTGCCTGTGGGCGGATCCGGCCTCCCGCCGCCCACCTATCCACATCCCGATGACCTTCAGGTATATCTTCGTTCGAAACCGCCTTAGCTCTACTTCCCCAGCTCGCTACGTCGCTGCATGTGCATCACTTTCTACCTCTCAGCCCCTCTCGATCGGATGGTCCAACGTCACCTTTTTTTCTATTGTTAGAGGTAAAGCTACTTCATGGAGTCGAATCTTGTACTCCCTCCGTCCGAAAATACTTGTCATTGAAATGGATGTATCTGGATGTATTTTAGTTCTAGACACATCCATTTTGATGACAAGTAATTCCGGACGGAGGGAGTACTTGGTTCAAATAAGAAATAAAGTGGGGGTGGGGGAATTTAGTATGTACATCGGACTTGGTACAAACAGGAAGGAAAGGGGGTGAAAGTAGTACAGACTGGTCATCCAACCGGTCTCTTGGTCGAAAAGGGAAATATAGGGGTAACGTTGTACATAGTGGTATGACCAGGACTAGATTTGCTATCCACACATAGGAGTAGGCGGCTAGAGTAAACAAAAATGGGACCAACCCAGATATGTTTCTTGGATGTTTGTTTCTCGGGGCAACAAACTATGAATCACCACTTTATGCCCCTGTTTACATACATGGTGCTGGACTGCTGGTGCACCCACTGTCCCATGCCCTTATACCAAATATTTAGCTGTTCTTAATCTAATGTCCCTGGTAAAAATGAAGCCATGCCACTGTTATAAGCCATGACAAGTTTAGCCAAATGTTTTTGCCTGTAATTGTTTGAGACTCTGACTGTTTCCTCTGTACCTTTTTGTGCAAACAGGGATATCCAATTCACCTGGTTGCTGTTGTGACCTTTTGGTGCACTGCACAAAACTCTTCTTAAAAGAAGTGACTTTTGTGCTGTTTAACTGGAATGTCAGAATGGAACAGTTGGTTCATTTCGGTGGAACTGCACAAAGGGAGATCTGTGTTCCAATCCTCATCATCCATATTGGCGCCATAACCTTCCTTTAGGTAAGAATGATATTTAATGCATGTGTTCATCTCTATTTTCCGACTACCATGAGAAAATAATGCTATTTTTTACTAGTACACTTGTACTCCCTCACTGACAAAACCAATTCTAAATTAGAAGGCCAATCATGTACTTGGTTTCACCAACTGGTGAGGAGAAAGAGAAACAAAGCATGAAGAGGAAGAAGCTGAAGAATAAACAGTGCCAAGGCGATCTTGCTGAAGCTAGAGGCCTTAGTCGAGGCCATTCAAGGGCTCCGGCAACGACTACCTTACATGTGAGAGGATCCTCCAGGGAGCCCTTCCACTTCTGTTGTCTCACTTAATTAATTAGGAATACTTAAGTACCACTAATTTATTACTGCCTAATTTTCCTGTTGGAGTTAAACAAATCTTCAGTAGGACCCTATGCTGAATCATGTACGTGTGTATGTTTGTCTATGGAGGTGGATCATGTGGTGGAGCAGGGAGGGAATATTATTAGTGTCATGACATAATAGTGATATTGTTTTGCATGTCAATTTATTGCCATTGGTTCAATGAGGCAATGTTTTGTGTATTGTCCATCATGAATTTGATGCTACTGTTTGAGTAATATGCTAATGTCTTCCTATCCTTTCTCACTAAGCTAATGAAGGTTTCACCTTGTTCCTACTTGTGCAAACAGGGATCATGTTGTGCCAATCATACATTTTAGTGGAACTACACAAGACAATACAATGAACTGTATCCCAGCCAGTGCTTTAACTCTGCTGGAAGTTCTTGATAATCTTTCGATATAATCTCAGCACTGGTAAACAAGAGTGGTTTCAACCATACATTTGAAGTGCACAAAAATATATACTATTGTGTGATTCCAGTGAGAGCTTTATCATCTCTTATGGGACTACATGAATAAGCTTTTTTTCTCAGGTTGGTACGGGCCTAAGGCCTTCATCCATATTAGTTTGCTGTCATCTCTATTTGTATCGTGCTACTGTCATGAGAAACTCCTTTATCTTTGCACGTTAAAGTTTTGCAACCTATGATAAATGGCAATGCTTTGAGTGTTGAGCTAATTGGCACTGATTAAATAAACTAATACCTCTCTTTAAGCAAGAGTACTATGTTGCTAACTTTACCCATTAAGATAATGACGGTGCTTCTATTTGTTAGTGTATGTTTCATCAACTAGTCCCACTATTACAGTAATCTCAATCTCTCAATATATGTGCCAACATGGATGCTCGATTTTGGTGGAACTGCACAAAAACTTTGGGTGCTTCATTGCCTCGACAGGTTCCGTCCTTTCCTGTCAGTCGCTAATCTCGGCTTGCTTTCTTCCTTCACTGTCAGTCGCTTCGCTTATCTCGGCTTCCAGTCAAAGGAAATAGTAATTGATATGCTACCTCACACAGGTTGGTACTGGTCTTTTTCCTGATTATTGTGCTTTTCATATGTATTGGTAATTTGGTATTGTGCTACTGTTTTCCGATTTCATAAAGGAGTAATTTGGAGCCTGAACTCGCAGGCAAATCATTACATCGGGTGATTTCAGTAGAGCTGCACAAAATGATCAGATGGACAGGTACTTATGCTGCTGCTATGTACTCCAAAGTTCACTCAGACAAGCATCGATATTGACAAGAAGAAGTGCCTATATTCATTCGAGTATCAACCGGCGTCAACCAATTTTCAAACTCCAAGTATTAGGAGAGTGAATGCCAAAAATATTGCTTGGTGCATAGCCCAGAAAAACGCAGTCCAGTCTTTGGTCCCAACTTGTGCCATTTGGTTATCGACACATATGGTAGCGAACTATATGGCATGGAGTCTAAAGATTCCAGACAAGTTGGTTGACTCGTATATTCATCTGGCACTTAATCAGTCTGCACGCCAAGGATGCTCCATTTCAGTTGAATTGCACAAAAAAAATTGGGTGGTTCATTTTCTCAACCGCCTCCTTTCTCGTCTGCAATGTAGAATTTTGGCGAGATACAGGACCAAGATGAGCCATTAAACTTGTTGGATGAAAGTAGTGGCCAAGTTGCTCAAACCTCCCTTGGCACGAGGCCACTATTTGAGGATAAACCTACAAGCAAAGTTCAGATTGTCTGTGTTGCCTCTTATGTACTCGAAAGTTTACTCGTACAAGAACTAATTTTAGCAAGACGTACCTCCGATTGAACACCATTTACCAGTCTGTACCCTAGGTAATTAAAGTTCGTCCATGGATCATATTGGCTGTGATCTCAATCATTTGGATGCATAAACATACTGAACATGTGTATATCTGAATCTTTTTGTGAATTATGTATGAATATTGTCGTGTGATCTATCAATCATTTGGATGCATAGATATGTTGAACTTGTGTATATATGAATCTTTTGAGTTGTTGATAGTGAATGTTGGCTATGAATATGAACGTGTCCTATGAACCTGAGTTTGATACGAATGTTTCCTTTTCTGTTGTATTTGTGTGTGAACTTGTTAGTATGCCTATTGTGGGGTATGTGACGTGTGGGTGTCAACGACACACCTTCTTCCCGAGAAGAATTGCACCTGCTTTGTTAGGGTAGCAACGGTGCATAAGCTCTTTTTAATCCTTTTATTACTCTGTCTTCCCCTCTCCCCCGCTCAACCCCTGCCGTAATGTTTTCGGCCTCAAAACAAACATAGTACTGCGTTGTTTTTGGGGCTTGATGAAAAATCGAGTGCTGGTTTCTGTAGGTTGGCCCGCCCAGCAAATGGGCTGCTGGTCCACCACGACAGACTGGGAGGCTAAAAATACAAGTTGTATGGTGCAGAGGCAAGTAAAAAAATGCTATCGAGAGCCATCCACTGAAGAAAAAAAATAGCTCCTGATGTGCTTCTTCAGTCGTGCCGCCGGCCCCCTCTTTAATCCAGTTCGCTCGGGGATCTGGTATCATTTTTTTCAGAGGGCGAACAAGTATCAGCTAGGCCTAGGTTTTGTATTTTAACATGCGTAGCCCACGACATACGGAGACAGTGGTTTCAACTTATTTTTTGAGGTCCATACCGGCCTATGGGCTTTTTCTTAAAGATCGGCAGCCCAATGTATTTTTTAATAAAATGCAGGTCTCTGTTCTATTTATCTATATATAAGAATAATAATGTTGTGTCCAATTTATGTTTTCCCTTCTAACCACATTATATATATTTATATTATTACTATTATCGTATATTTTATAGAGACTTATATATACATTATAAAAACATCCCACGTGTTATTAACTTATAAAAGTAAATGTTTAACGGAAGTTGGCAAGGAAAATCCTGGTTGTTTTTGACTCACAGGCAAGGAAAATCCTGGTGATTGCGTACAAAAGCTTGCGAAGATTTTAAGGACCAATTTAATAATAACGCGCTCACTTAATTTGTTAAATATATATATAATGTGCCTCTCCGGTTTATTCTTTGATATTAATTGCTCCTTCTAACATAACATTATATATATAACGAGCCCACCTAATACGTGTATTTCAAGGAAGTGCAAATGGGCTGGGATTTCTTAGAAAATATAAATGGGCCTGATTGACGCGAAATTATTTGTTCACCCAGCCCAGCAAATGGACTGTACATTCTAGAAAACATGGGTTAAATATATGCCACATTTTTGCAGGCTGACATGTGGGCCAATAGGTCGAAGCCTACACAGCGCGTTGTCAACTTGGTCAACAAATGATTGTGTCATCCACAGCCATTGGATTTATATCCAACAGCCGGCATGTACCTTCAATCTCTTGTCTTCTTCCTCCAGCGTTGCTGGGACCGCCTCGTCCGGCCTCCAGCGGCTAGCGGCTCTGCTTAGCACGCATCGTTGCGAAGCGCTACCCCACCGCCGGCTAGGCTATCCCTCCACCCCTCGACACCTCCTGTTATTCTCCACAGACTGCAGCCCCACGCCGCAACAGAACCAGTTATAACCCTTCTCCTCCTCTCAATCTGCGACTCCACTGACGCGTCTTCCCATCTCCGAGTCGTTCCCATCCAAGGCCTCGCTACCGTCCACCATGTTGCTGCGCTCAGTGCGGCGTGGTCAACAAACGAGAGTCATCGGAAAAGGACTGTACGTGGAGAGCCTGACGGCTGGGACCCATGAGGTCCATGGTCGCACGCAAGGAAAGTTCCTCCTTGTTAAGCTGAAAAAATGTTTCCTCCACCTGACAGCTGGGACCCACCGGCTGTATCTTCGCACGGAAGGAAGTGCCTCCTTGTTTTGTGAAAAAAATATTCATCCCGTTGACAGCTGGGACCCGTCAGATTTGGTGGCTGACTTGTGGGCCTACTAAGCGGACGTGTACACACGGCTTTTGTCAACTTAATCAACAAATGATTCTAGCAGCTGGACCGTTGGATGTTAATCCAACAGCCGTGCTCCTTCTTCAACCTCGGTTCTTGCTCCTGTCTCCCGTGGGCGGCACCGCGGTTGTGCTGCCGTGCACCTGAACCAGTGAAGTTTCCCACTCCTCTCCATCTGCGACTCCACTGCCCCGTCTTCCCCATCTCCGGGTCGTTCCAGTCTGGGTGCGCTCGGCACGGTGTGGTCAACGTGGTCAACAACTGAGAGTCATCGGAAGATGACTGTACGTGAGAGGCTGACAGTGGGGACGCACCACGCCCATGGACGCATGCATGCAACAGAATGCGGCGTGGTCAACGTGGTCAAGGAACGACTTCCATCGGAAGTATACTGTACGTGGAGAGTCTGACAGCTGGGTCCACGGCCGCAGCAAGTAAGTGCCTCCTTATTACGCGGAAAATAATGATTCCTCCAACTAACAGCAGGGACCCACTGGACGGGCCACCGTATTTTGCGAAAAAAACGTTTGCCCCCTGACTGCTGGGACCCACCTGACGGGCCACTGTATTTCACAAAAAAAACGTTCCCCCCGCTGTCAGCTCGGACCCACCGGAAGTGCCTCCTTATTAAGCAGAAAAAATGAATACTCCCCCTGCTAGCTGGGACCCACCTTGGTGGGAAGCTGACTTGTGGGCCCACTAAGTTGACGGGGACAGAGGGCTCAATATGAACGATTCTAGCTGCAGTGATCGTACGATGTCCATCCAACGGCCATCGTGCTTCTTCAACCTCTGGTCTTCTTGCTCCAGCCGCCCAAAGCAGTGTCGATCGTGCCGCCTGCTCCTGCCTCCCGTGGCCGGCTGTGACGCCGCGGAGGCCTTACCGCCCCCTACTACTCCTGCCGCTGGCCAGGCCATCCCTCCACTCACCCACACCCTCTGTTATTCTACGGCGACGGCAGCCTCACACTGCAGCCGAACGAGTGAACCCTCATACTCCTCTACGCGTGGGCATCCACTGCCGCGTCTTCCCCGGCTCCGCGCCGTCCCCTTCCTAGGCCTCGCCGTCGTCCACCGCCGTGGTGCTCTCGACGCGGCGTGGTCAATGTGGTCAATGACCGACTTCCATCGGAAGAGTACTGTGCGTGGAGAGGCTGACAGCTGGGTACAGCTGGGTCCACGGCGGCCGCAAGGAAGTGCCTCCTTATTACGCGCAAAATAATTATTCCTCCACCTGACAGCGGGGACCCACCTGACGGGCCACAATATTTCACGAAAAAAATGTTTCCCCCCTGACTGCTGGGACCCACCAGCTACACCTTCGCACGCAAGGAAGTGCGTGCGGGCAAAAAACAAAACGATTAGCCCCCCTGACTACTGGGACCCACCAGCTACATCTTCGCACGCAAGGAAGTGCCTGACAGTCGGGACCCACCTGGTTGAAGCGTACGTAGCATTGTCATTCTGGTCGCGAACGTGTACGTACATATATACTGGTCGATGTAGAGGCGTGCATGTGTCGTAGTAGAGGCACGCACGTAGCATGTACACGTACGTACAGCGGCCAGGGTGCAAGAAAGAAAATACGGCCACGTATGTGTACATACGGGCGGGGTCTCGAACGCCTACTCGCGCATACGTACGGCCAGGGCTCGTGTACATGGCTGGGTCAGAACGGAGAAACAGCGTTGTCGTCGTGTTCATGGGGAGGCAATGGAATGCGTCGTGTTCATGGGGAGGCAACGGAATGCGTCGTGTTCATCGGGAGGCAACGGAATGCCTCGTGTTCATCGGGAGGCAACGGAACGCGTGGGAGCCAACCGGCTGGGTCGGAACGGAATGCGTCGTCGTGTTCATCGGGAGGGCTTGGATGGAACAGGCGATGGAAACGACGCCTGGCGTACCGCAAAACGGAGGAAACGGACCTCCTACGGTCGAAACGGGGGTCCTGTTGATCAGGAGGGGTGTGGCGTACCGCAAAACGGATGAAACGGACCTCCTACGGTCGAAACGGGGGTCCTGTTGATCGGGAGGGGTGTGGCGTACCGCAAAACGGACGAAACGGACT
>NC_057808.1:250537325-250539383 GCF_018294505.1 Triticum aestivum | reverse complement strand
CGCTCACTGTTCATCCAATCGATCGGCTTCAGTTAGCAGCAGTAGCGAAGGAATCGCTCGATCGGGTTCAGTTAACAGCCATCGATCGATCGCTCGGGTTCAGTAACGCATAGCCTACAGTGCAATCGCTCGGGTTCAGTTAGAGCCCAACACCCTCGCTCGGGTTCAGTTAGAGCCAACGCCTCGCGCACACGCGCGTACGTGTACGAGAGAAACGCGCATCGCTCGGCCCCCGACCGCCCACCGTAACTGGGAACTCCCCGAAATTTTCCTCGCCCTCGCTTCTACCACAGTTTTTTCCATCATGGACGTGTGACACCCAAAATTTTTATTTGGCTTTTTCAAACTTTTATTTGATTTGAGGGAGGTTATTTAAAAAAATTCTTCTAAAGAACTCTCCCTCTCAAAAACTTTCTTTTATGACAAGTGTTTTGTTTGGATTCACCCAAGACTTGATTTTTGGTCTTGGAGGTTTTTCCATCTTATTTGGACTCAAAACCAAATGCTTTTCATTTGGGAAATTTCTTTTGAAACATCTTTTAAATAGCCCTATGGCATTTGGAGTGATTTTTTCCCCTTTTCAAAATCTCCTCCTGCCATGACATGAGTGGAAATCCCCTCCCAAAAGCCTTTCCCCATCTTTGTGTCAAGTTATACTTCAAATCCAGCAAGTTGAACCTCCCCATGAATTTTCTTCCATTTAATTCTTGTCAAAAACAATTTCTGCCCTCTACTTTGGCTCTTGGAGATTTACAAAGGAACTACCTTTTCTCCTTTGAGTTTTGCCTCCAAACCTTTTTCCCTGGCTAGTCCTTAGAGCCCTCAACCAAAATCCATGATGATCCACTGGTCTCCAGTTCAAATATTTCAAATTGGGCTTGCTGCAAGTTTGGACCATATTTGCCAAATTTGATGAAATTCAATTGTTTTCTCCTCCTAAAAATCTGAGAAAATTCAGGCAGCCTCTGGATGCATTGAGAGGTCACCTCACCAAGTCCCAGCTCCAGAAATTTTTTTCTTCATGCCAAATCATTTCGTCAAACACCTGAAGGGCACTGTTACTGTCAATGTTCAGAGTTCAGAGATACAGTTTCAGTGAGCACTGTCGTTTTCTTCAGAACCTTTCCTCGATCTCGCCAGTAGCCTCGATGGCGCCTTGCTCCCTATTCCCTCCTTCTTATCCCTACGCCGCACGATCACCTGGAGGCTTGCGGGCGTCGGTGATGAGCAGGAGGAGGTGCGCCACCCCGTGAGCGACGGCAGCAGCGGCTTTTGCGGCCGCCAGAGAGGCGCAGCGTTGGACGGCGCCGTCCAGCGCCGCCCAAGCCACCAGAGGCCACCGCGTGGCCATCCACTCACTCGTGCTTGCTGCAGTCCGTCATCGTGAACTGGTAGGCGCGGAGCGCGCTCTCTGCCGCCGCCGTGCCCGTACGGCCGCCCCGTCGAGGATCGGTGCATTACGCCTAGCCCGACCGAGGTTTAGCGGGGGAACGGCACCAGTGATCCTCCCTGATGGTGCCTAGCCGCTTAAACCCCCTGCCCAACCTCTGCCTCGCCGTAATCGCTCGCCGGAGCTATCCCGTTCACGGCCACCCCCTCGGATCGCCTATAAAAGGAGGCCCCGAGCTCGAACTCGAACCCACACCACCCCTACACACCACCAATACCACGCCAAGCCACTGGAAGAGCCCCGAGGGAGTCTTCTTCCCCAACTCCGGCCGCCTCGACCCGCTTCGGGATCCAGCGCGATTCACTCCCGTGCGTGCATCCCCACCCCTCAACTCTTGCTAGTAGTCTCCTTATGCATCCACTCTTCTGACCCGCGCATCAATTTGGAGTTTGCAGCACCCACCGGAGTACTCCACCATCGCCCGAACCACCGTCCGCCGGAGAAAGTGTCGCCGTCGACGTGGTGCTCTCCGACGTCCAAGTCCACCACCCACCGACGCGGAAGAACACCCTGAACCTCTTGGTACCCTCCAATCTCTCTGCCTCGTCGTGGTTCAACGCCGGCGACCACCGCCGCCTTCGGGCGTCGGCGAACTCCGTTGGGAGTTT